>NC_081407.1:627664615-627677115 GCF_030272615.1 Cryptomeria japonica | reverse complement strand
TAAAACATTGATTGGTGCCATCATTTAGCATGGGACATAGTTAGCATGCCCTCTTGTACTGGATGATGAGCCATTAGTTGCTCCAGGTGGTGACAAAGAGCCCATTCAACATGTGTGTGTCAATTGCTTGGGGATATGCATAGGGATGAATGATGAGGTTGATGTAGATGGATCCACATCTCATTTGTGCATGATTTGCAGGAGTAGATGTTAGACTTGCATGATTGAGGATGTGGCACTAATAGATGAATTGATGGACATGTTGTTTGGCCATTAGCCACAGACACAGGTGTGTTGATTTGAATTCATAACATTTTATTTATCAGTCATTTTAAATTTGTAATTACATAAATCATTTTTCATTTATACATCGATTTAAATTGATACAAATAATATGGATTTCAAGATGCAGCAGCGGTATCCCATACTCCTCCTGCAGTTACTATAGCTGCAACTTTGACACCCGAGGTATAAATTTTATAACATGTTAAAATAGAATAGTACACTTTGAATTCAAAAAAATTACAAGATATACTAACTATCTTTAATGCTTGGTCCAATTTTTGGTTTGTAGGTGTTGACAAGGGACCAAATGTCCCACATTCATAACATCACACTCTTAGTGATCGATTTTGGCCTACAAGGCTATACACCCTTTTTTATGTATTGTTTTGATGCAATATGTAAGTCATTTAATTTTAGATTTTTTAAATTATCTTTAATATATTATCTATACTAATATCTCATGTTAATTTTGTTTTTTTAGGGTACCCTCTCCACGTCTAGGCCTCATCCTAAGCAAAATAATTCCTCAAAGACACCAAAATGTGGGAAGAAGGTAATTGAACACATTTTTAGTTGTCCAATTGTTTGAAATGTTGAAATTATCTTAGTTGGGATTTGTAGATTGATTAGTGTTTTTTGTCTATTTTACATGCATAGTGGCCATTGTGCTATGTGGATTTGTTGAATGCACCTGATTCGCCCGAGGATCGAGAGAGGGTAGAGGTATGTATCTCTACTTTATTTTCTTTATTTCATTATGTTATGCACGTGTAAATGTGAACTTGTGATAAATTATACTCTTATAATTTTTTCATACAGGAAATATCCATAGTTGCTTCAACAATTGCGAGCCCTCCTCCATGACCTAGAGAAGCATCTCAGGATCCGATACACTTTTGTATGATATGTTACATTAATTTTTTTTAATCTACAATACTTATCATTATATTAATTGAATATAATCTTTGATTAATTTTTGTATAAGCAATAGCGACAGTTACTCCATCGATGGTGAGCCATCCTCAGTCCATTGGAGAAGCATCTTAGGCACCGGTACATCATTGTTCTCTATATTATAGCTTTTAAGTATTTTTGATGTATTTATGTTAGTACATTGTATTAATTGTACATTTAATCTACAATAGCCCCCTTCGCGGTTCCACCATAACGTGGATCCTTTTAAGTTTGTCTTCAAGAAAACTTCTAAGATTGACAAGGAGAGGACAACGAAGACATTAGATCTGAGATCAGTCGATGAGGTAATATACATTTCAATTGCAAAGAAATTATAGTTAAATACATAGTTATGTTGTTAATTGTGAACTATTTTCTATAAAAGAATTCTAACTTGGCTTTTGAATTGTGGTTTTGCAGCCATCTACAGAGCTGCATACTACATCAAAGAGGCTCAATTTTGATGACCCACCACAAGTTTAGGATCATACAGTGTTAGTTGTGGTCATAGAATGACCAATACATGTAGATATATTCTATATTTTTATTGTATATCAATTTGGACATGGCATATGCCACATTTTTGTAATACATGTATTGAATTGACAGACGTGCCTTTTTTTTATATATATAAATGTTGATATTCGATCCAATAAATGTGTATTAAGTTCATTATTGTGTATTCATTGTATTTTGTGGCTGCCCTTTTATAAAGTTAATTGATCATTTGCCTATGTAATCAATAATATGAATATAAACAAATAAAATAAATGATATAAAACATTGCAATCGTAGAATATGGTTTGATAAAATTTCTAAAATGTTGAATTAACCCTACAAAACTCCTTGTATTCAGTTCATTATTATGTATTCGTTGTATTTGGTGGTTGTCCTTTTATAAATTTAAATGAATATTTGCCTATGTAATCAACAATATGAATATAAACAACAAAAATAGATAATATGAATATAAACAACAATATGTGTGTGGTGCAAGAGCACCCTCATGCTCGCAATGGTAAAATTTTGGTTCTCGTGTTTTGGGTCATTTGGATCAAACATGTAAAAGTTGCTCATTTATCATCAAAGTTGTTAAAGTTGTCAAAGTTGTCAAAGTTTGGCTTCATTTGGATAAAATATGTAAAAGTTGCTCAGTTGTTGTCAAAGTTGACAAAGTTGCAAGATAGGCTAGAATTGATTTCGTTCATCGTGTACACAAAAAAATGTCACGAGCACACCTGGGTGGGTAGGTTTACGCTAGGCATTTTTCTCTTGTGCATCCCAAAGCATCGAAACGTTGAGATTCATACCCTACCCGTGCGATCTCTCAAGTGCCCTGAGTCCAAAAAATTGTCAAACTTTGACGAACTATTTCTTCCAATTCGAGACACATATGATCAATCTATTTGAACCTATGGGGTCATGTGAGACTCCTCTACAATGGCCTATCTCGGTTTTTGAAGACTCGGAGCCATTTTCAATTGGTAACATGTTTTTGCTTGCTAAAAAAACTATCAGTTGCATGCAATGCAAAGTTGCAAGATAGGTAAGAATTGATTATGTTCATCGTGTGCATAAACAGACATCACGAGTGCATCTGGGTGGGTGGTTTTATGCTAGGTATGCTCCTCTCATTCATCCCAAAGCACTGGAACATCAAGAGTCATACCCTATCGGTGCGATCTCTCAAGTGCCCTAAGTCCAAAAAATTATCAAACTTTGATGAATTGTTTCTTCCAATCTAGGACACATATGATCGATCCATTTGAACTTGTGGGGTTGCATGAGGGTCCTCTACAATGGTATATCTCAGTTGCATGCAATGCAAAGTCTCCAAGATAGGCTAGAATTGATTTCAGTCATCATGTGCACAAACCAACATCATGAATGCATCTGAGTGGGAATGTTTATGCTAGGAATTCTCTTCTCATGCATCCCAAAGCGTCAGAATGTTAAGAGTCATACCCTACTGAAGTGATCTCTCAAGTGCCCTAAGTCCAAAAAATTGTCAAAGTTTGATGGACTGCTTCTTCCAATCCAAGATAGATATGATCGATCCGTTTGAACCTGTGGGGTCATTTGAGGCTCCTCTACAATGACCTATCTCTATTTCTGACGAATCAGAGCCATTTTCAATTAGTAGCATTTTTTCACTTGCTGCGAAAATTGTTAGTTGCATGCAATGCAAAGTTGCAAGATACGCTAGAATTGATTTCGTTCGGCGTGTGCACAAATCAATGTCATGAGAATGTCCAGGTGGGAAGTTTTATGCTAGGCATGCTTCTCTCATGCATCCCAAAGTACCAGAATGTCGAAAGTCATGTGCTACCGACGCGATCTCTCAAATTCCCTGAGTCCAAAAAATTGTCAAACTTGATGAACTGTTTCTTCCAATCCATGACACATGTGATCTATTTGTTTGAACCTATGGGATCACGTGAGGATCCTATACAATGGCCTATCTCTATTTCTGACAACTCAGAGCTATTTTCAATTGGTAGCATTTTTCCGCCTGCTGCAAAAATTGCTACTTGCATGCAATGCAAAGTTGCAAGATAGGCTAGAATTGATTTCGTTCATCCTCTGAACAAACCAACATCGCAAATGCATCCAGTAGGCAGGCTTATTCTAGGCATGCTCCTCTCATGTATGCCAAAACATTGTAACATCGAGATCCATACCCTACTGGCATGATGTAGAATTACTTGACAACTTTTTTGACAATAATGACAATTTTTGCTCAAATTGTATCTAGACTCAATCTATGACTCCTATGACTTGATAATGACTCAAATAATTCTCCATGATTATACAAGAATCAATAATTCTCATGATTGACCTTATCGCATCACATAAACTCAAAACATAGTCACAAAACATAGACACAAAAAATAGTCACAAAATATTGTCCCATATTATTCAAAAATTTGCCTCTAAATATGGTCCAATAAGCTCTTGGCTATTCGAATATATAAAAAAATATCTTACAAATCATCTCATGGGATTTTATACAAAACTTGGTATTACAATATGTGTGATTCATCTCATTGCCATTTTAATATACAAAATTTGACATCTAAATATGTACAAATCAACTCATTGTCATTTAAATATACAAAATTATGCTCCTAAACATGTACAAATTAGCTCATGGGCATTTATATACACAAAAAAGGAATATATAACAATTCATCGATTATATATACAAAATTCTCAAAATCATTCTACTCTAAACTGTAGAATCAATCAAGTGAGCCTTCAAGATCGGCTCTAACTCATATTGTGTCAAGTATTGCCTCATGGTCAGATTCACGAACTTTCCATAAAAGCTTGTTATGAGGTCTACCACGATACTTCATCAAATGAATATTTTTTGCAACAACAAGGTTAGAGAAAATGAAGAATATGTATGTGTGTTTCAAAGTCATCGAACAACCAAACATCAAAATTCTTGATAGGGCATCTCATAAGCCATGTTCCTGTCACGACAACAGACCCTATTGGGTACTCAATACCCTCTCTGTCAATGATTGTGGTTGTCAATTTTATTTTAGACTTGACACAATGACACAAATCATAATTTGTTCCTTCTTCATTGTTCTCTTCTACAATAACTGCATACACATGACCTACATTTTATAAAGTGATAATTAATACCAAAAATAAAGTGTGATGTACAACAAAATGAACCAAAAAGAATACTTGCAAAAAAATTAACTCAAAAAATCACCTGAATCTACTAGGTCGGATACATGGTCAAAATCCACTGATGTCTCCATCAGGCTCAATTGTAGTACTTTGGGAACTTGGTATGTATCAATGAGAACCAACTGTCTACAAGACCAATTGTCAACCCACTCTTGTGATTCACATTTTTCCCACAAACAATACATGCATGAAGAGTAAAAACATACCATCTGTCTCATATAAATTACTAGTGAACTTGCATTTGAACTCATAAATGAGTGCATGTCACTCGATCCTACAATTATACAACAATGTAGATAGTTTTCAATGTTAGATTTAGCGATCAACCTAAAATATCTACAAACCATTGGCGTACCTTGATTACCTAGACCCATCATAGAGTTACACCATCGCACAATTGTTTCTGCTTCATCAACTCAACACCACCTTTGTACTTCAATTCTTCTCTATCTAGGGCTCTTTTTAAACATGCTCCTACACCATCATGCTCTTCCCTATCCCTCCCCACTCTTTCTCTCTCTCTACCCTCTTTATCTCCCTTACTTTATATTGTCATATTGTAATTAGGTCTACCATGTACCTATTACCATTTGGATGAATAGTAGACCTAATAATCCCAAGGTTCGTAGTTTGATCTCGAGAGGCCCTATGCTTTCCTTGATAGACTTAAAATTTGACTCAATGTATAAAACCCATTGTGCATCATCCCTCCACCACACTCCTCTTGTGGTGGGATTTGGGAAATTATCTCTCTCTCTCTCTCTCTCTCTCTCTCTCTCTCCCTCCCCCTCTCCCTCTGCCTTCCTCCCTTTTCCTTCACATTTGCTTTACTACAAATAGTGCATACGGGGTACTTAGCCTATTAGTTCGCTACCCTGCCATAACAATTTTAAGGCGTAGGAGAACGTACATGATATTTATGAGTTCTAAGCATGTACAAGGTGCCAAAAAATATCATTGGGCTTGCAAACATTTTAGGGACTAACAACGCGTATGCGATTATTAATAGACTGAGTATGGTGTACTTAGACATAGTTTTAGTTTCCCAATAGCTTCAACGACCTCAAAAGAAGTTTTTGAGGTCATTGAAGGCTCCACTGCAATTGTGTTTGCACTTCTGCCACTATTTTATACATAGAAGTAAGTGAATTTTTTGTTTTTTCATGATTTCAAATGATTAAATTGTTGTTCTTATTAGCTTTGTCAATATTATTGTGATTGTTTAATAGTTTTGATTCAAAAAAATAATGATAAGATCCATACTTATGGTTATTTGATTGTTTGTGAACTTTTGTTTACATATATATCTAATATGATTCTATTTAAGACAAGCGATATCAACCATGGGAAAGAACAAGCGAGGAACGATGGAACAATGAGAGGCTGAAAATGAAAGACAAAGGTAGTGTATGAATAAATTACATGACATAAGAACAATGGGACAAGAAGGTATGTCATCCTCAACATCTCAAAATTTGATTTACCAAATGAACATAATGCACCTAATGCAATTGAAGAAGAGACATTTGATTTACTGTATGAACCTAATGCAATTGAAGAAGATACCACATTGAATAATCAATTAAATGATGAACATACACCTACTCTATTTTATGAATTGAATGTACACAATGCACCAATGTTAACACCTCCTAGAATCATTCGTAGGAAACCAAAGTATATGATTGACATTGATGAGAATATATTGAAGCCAATGCCCGATAAAATGAATGAACGAACTTGTAGGAGAATGGTTAAAAGATTATGGAAAAACTATTTTGAAAACTTAAATCAAACCACAAGATGTCAATTAATTGTTCAAATGATTAAAAATTTGAATTTTAGAGAGAATGAAAATTCTAGGCCTAAGATCATCCGAAAGTAACATCGAAAGAACTATTGCGAGAAATCTATTTGATGCATATCAAGCTATTGGTTCAAAATCGCGTACTAAAGATTCTAATGTTACTCAACATGGCATTACATCAACCATAATGAGCAAGAAAATAAAAAAAGATCGTTTGATAAACAAAATAAGTAAGTCATTAAACATTAGTAGAACAACATTAAGTAAAGAATTACAAAGGCCGGAAAAAATAGAGGAACCTAACAATAACTCTCCTTGGGCATTCTTAGGTAAACTACCACGCAAAGACAAGGTTGTTGTTGATGCACTAAGAACATTAATTGAATTTTTTTGGCATGACAACACAAGAGTTTCACCCAACCAAAGAGATGTTGTTGGAAGGCTAATCGAGTCTGCAAATTGTGAGCCACATGCAAAATACTATTTGGATATGACTCAAACAAAAATTTATGAAAGATTCCTTGAAAAGTTTCCTCAAATGAAAATTTTTCAAAGAGTTTTTGAAATAGAAAAACCTTTTTATATTAAGATTAATCATGTAGGCACCACATGTTGTTGTAGGATGCATATTGAATTTTCCATGCACTATAATATTTTCATCATATTTTTTCTACTTTGGACACAAACGATGTTTTGGAGGAATGCAATATAGAAGCACCTCCTCAGATAGTAAGAGAATTTATTTCATGTGTGCTATGTAATAGACATGATGGTTACATTTATTATAATATGCCTTGTTTGGAAGGTTCTTGTGCTATATGTGGTGGTTTGCAACATTTATCGAGATATGTACATTTGGAGAGCACACATGAAATTGGTAGGAAATTAGTTTCTTTTGGAAAATACAATACAGTCACATATGGAGTTAAAAGATCGAAAAGACTTGAAGAAATGTGAGTTAGTGAAAATTGATAAATGTGTAGCTAAATTTATGAAAATGTTTCAAGAGATACTAGTTTATGAGTACATAATGCATACACATAGAGCTCAATGGTTAGATGAGCAATTCAAGTTATGGAAGGATACATTTCCTCTTGGCACCATTGTCTTTATCATTCATTTTGCTAAAAATTATACATTACAACCTCAAAATGAAGTGCAATCTATGTATTATCATTCTACACAAGTTTCTATTTTTGTACACATAACATTCATGCATGTAGATGATAGCATGAAGGAGGATATAAAGGTTGTAAGAGAGTATCACTTCTACATAAGTGATGATCATACTCATTCATTAGAGTTTGTACAAGGATGCTTTAAATTTTTCTATGATAATTTAAAGGAAAGAAACATACAATACAATCCACACTTAATATGGTCAGATAATTGCACGACACAATTCAAGAATGCAAGGATGTTTTATTGGTTGACAAGGATGCATATGACAAGTGATGTACACAATTTTTGGAATTTCACTAAGGTTGGACATGGTAAGGAAGAGCACGATGGTGCAGGAGAAGGTTTTAAAAGAGCCCTAGATAGAGAAGAATTGAAGTACGAAGGTGGTGCTGAATTGATGATGCAGAAACAATTGTGCGATGGTGTAACTCTATGATGGGTCTAGGTAATCAAGGTACGCCAATGGTTTGTAGATATTTTAGGTTGATCGCTAAATCTAACATTGAAAACTATCTACATTGTTGTATAATTGTAGGATCGAGTGACATGCACTCATTTATGAGTTCAAATGCAAGTTCACTAGTAATTTATATGAGACAGATGGTATGTTTTTACTCTTCATGCATGTATTGTTTGTGGGAAAAATGTGAATCACAAGAGTGGGTTGACAATTGGTCTTGTAGATAGTTGGTTATCATTGATACATATCAAGTTCCCAAAGTACTACAATTGAGCCTGATGGAGACATCAGTGGATTTTGACCATGTATCCGACCTAGTAGATTCAGGTGATTTTTTGAGTTAATTTTTTTGTAAGTATTCTTTTTGGTTCATTTTGTTGTACATCACACTTTATTTTTGGTATTAATTATCACTTTATAAAATGCAGGTCATGTGTATGCAGTTGTTGCAGAAGAGAACAATGAAGAAGGAACAAATTATGATTTGTGTCATTGTGTCGATTCCAAAATAAAATTGACAACCACAATCATTGACAGAGAGGGTATTGAGTACCCAATAGGGTCTTTTGTCATGACAGGAACATGGCTTATGAGATACCCTATCAAGAATTTTGATGTTTGGTTGTTCGATGACTTTGAAACACACATACATATTCTTCATTTCTCTAACCTTGTTGTTGCAACAAATATTCATTTGATGAAGTATCGTGGTAGACCTCATAACAAGATTTTATGGAAAGTTCGTGAATCTGACCACGAGGCAATACTTGACACAATATGAGTTAGAGTCGATCTTGAAGGCTCACTTGATTGATTCTACAGTTTAGAGTAGAATGATTTTGAGAATTTTGTATATATCATCGATGAATTGTTATATATTCATTTTTTGTGTATATAAATGCCCATGAGCTGATTTGTACATGTTTAGGAGCATAATTTTGTATATTTAAATAACAATGAGCTGATTTGTAGATATTTAGATGTCAAATTTTGTATATTAAAATGGTAATGAGATGAATCACACATATTGTAATGCCAATTTTTGTATAAAATCCCATGAGATGATTTGTAAGATATTTTTTTATATATTTGAATAGCCAAAAGCTTATTGGACCATATTTAGAGGCAAATTTTTGAATAATATGGGACAATATTTTGTGACTATTTTTTGTGTCTATGTTTTGTGACTATGTTTTGAGTTTATGTGATGTGATAAGGTCAATCATGAGAATTATTGATTCTTGTATAATCATGGAGAATTATTTGATTCATTATCAAGTCATAGGAGTCATAGATTGATTCTAGATACAGTTTGAGCAAAAATTGTCATTATTGTCAAAAAAGCTGTCAAGCAATTCTACATCATGCTAGTAGGGTATGGATCTCGATGTTACAATGTTTTGGCATACATGAGAGGAGAATGCCTAGAATAAGCCTACCTACTAGATATGTTCACGACATCAGTTTGTGCAGAGGATGAACGAAATCATTTCTAGCCTATCTTGCAACTTTGCATTGCATGCAATTAGCAATTTTTGCAGTAGGTGGAAAAATGCTACCAATTGAAAATAGCTCTAAGTTGTCAGAAACTGAGATAGGCCATTGTATAGGATCCTCACATGATCCCATAGGTTCAAACAAATAGATCACATGTGTCATGGATTGGAAGAAATAGTTCATCAAGTTTGACAATTTTTTGGACTGAGGACACTTGAGAGATCACGTCGGTAGCGTATGAATTTTGATGTTTTGGTACTTTGGGATGCATGAGAGAAGCATGCCTAGCATAAAAAATCCCACCCGAACATTGTCGTGACATGATTTGTGCACATGTCGAACGAAATCAATTCTAGCCTATCTTGCAACTTTACATTGCATACAACTAATAATTTTCGCAGCAAGTGAAAAATGCTACTAATTGAAAATGGCTCCGATTCATCAGAAATAGACATAGGTCATTGTAGAGGAGCCTCACATGACCCCACAGGTTCAAACAGATCGATCATATCTATCTTGGATTGGAAGAAGCAGTTCGTCAAAGTTTGACAATTTTTTAGACTCAGGGCACTTGAGAGATCACGTCGGTAGGGTACGACTCTCGACATTCTGACACTTTGGGATGCATGAGAAGAGAATTCCTAGCATAAAAATTCCCACTCAAATGCATTCATGATGTTGGTTTGTGCACACGACAAACGAAATCAATTCTAGCCTATCTTGGAGAGTTTGCATTGCATGCAACTGTAGGTTTTTGTAGCAAGTGAAAAAATGCTACCAATTAAAAATGGCTCTGAGTCATCAGAAACTGAGATAGACCATTGTAGAGGAGCCTCATGCAACCCCACAAGTTCAAACAGATTGATCATATGTGTCCTAGATTGGAAGAAACAATTCATCAAAGTTTGATAATTTTTTGGACTTAGGGCACTTGAGAGATCGCACCGATAGGGTATGAATCTCGACGATCCAATGCTTTGGGATGCATGAGAGGAGCATACCTAGTGTAAAATCACCCACCTAGATGCACTCGTGACGTCTGTTTATGCACATGATGAACATAATCAATTCTAGCCTATCTTGCAACTTTGCATTGCATGCAACTGACAGTATTTTTAGCAAGCAAAAACATGCTACCAATTCAAAATGGGTCTAAGTCTTCAAAAACCAAGATAGGCCATTGTAGAGGAGTCTCACATGACCCCATAGGTTCAAATAGATTGATCATATGTGTCTCGAATTGGAAGAAATAGTTCATCAAGGTTTGACAATTTTTTGGACTCAGGGCACTTAAGAGATCGCACCAGTAGGGTATGAATCTCAACATTTCGATGCTTTGGGATGCATAAGAGAAAAATGCCTGGTGTAAACCTACCCACCCAGATGTGCTCGTGACATTTTTTTGTGCACATGATGAATGAAATCAATTCTAGCCTATCTTGCAACTTTGTCAACTTTGACAACAACTGAGCAACTTTTACATATTTTATCCAAATGAAGCCAAACTTTGACAACTTTGACAACTTTAACAACTTTGATGATAAATGAGCAACTTTTACATCTTTGATCCAAATGACCCAAAACACGAGAACCAAAATTTGACCATTGCGAGCATGAGGGTGCTCTTGGACCACACACATATTGTTGTTTACATTCATATTATCTATTTTTGTTGTTTATATTCATATTGTTGATTACATAGGCAAAAATTCATTTAAATTTATAAAAGGACAACCACCAAATACAACAAATACATAATAATGAACTGAATACAAGGAGTTTTGTAGGGTTAATTCAACATTTTAGAAATTTTATCAAACCATATTCTACGATTGCAATGTTTTATATCATTTATTTTTGTTGTTTATATTCATATTATTGATTACATAGGCAAATGATCAATTAACTTTATAAAAGGGCAGCCAAAAAATACAATAAATACACAATAATGAACTCAATACACATTTATTGGATCGAATATCAACATTTATATATATATATATATATATATATATATAAAAGGCACGTTTGTCAATTCAATACATGTATTACAAAAATGTGGCATATGCCATGTCCAAATTGATATACAATAAAAATATAGAATATATCTACATGTATTGGTCATTCTATGACCACAAATAACACTGTATGATCCTAAACTTGTGGTGGGTCATCAAAATTGAGCCTCTTCGATGTAGTACGCAACTCTGTAGATGGCTGCAAAACCACAATTCAAAAGCCAAGTTAGAATTCTTTTATAGAAAATAGTTCACAATTAACAACATAACTATGCATTTAACTATAATTTCTTTGCAATTGAAATGTATATTACCTCATCGACTGATCTCAGATCTAATGTCTTTGTTGTCCTCTCCTTGTCAATCTTAGGAGTTTCCTTGAAGACAAACTTAAAAGGATCCACATTATGGTGGAACCATGAAGGGGGCTATTGTAGATTAAATGTACAATTAATACAATGTACTAACATAAATACATCAAAAAGACTTAAAAGCTATAATATAGAGAACAATGATGTACCGGTGCCTAAGATGCTTCTCAATTGGACTGAGGATGGCTCACCATTGATGGAGAAACTGTCGCTATTAC